>NC_031771.1:29383688-29401553 GCF_001522545.3 Parus major
ATTACATTATATTACATTACATTATATTCATATGTTCATTTATTTACGGTCTTAATATCAAAGAATGGAAACTTTTGGTCTTTAATAAAGGACCATCAGGAATAAATCCCATTTTAGATCTATTTAGATCTGAATCTTTAGAGGTTGCTTCTGAAGTCTGATTTTTTTATTCTGTCTTGCAAGGCTGACTTGTGCACTTGTCTTGATCCTGACTTCTGTGAGCAGATCTACATTGGTGTTTAACTTGGAGCCTGGTACTCTGTTCAGGCTCAAAACTCCTATGTTTTCCACACAACCACAAACCACAAACACAGGGTTTGGGTTTTATTTATCTTGTCTGACCATTTCTGGTGTTGGTCTAGTACACTGTATCTCATTGTATAGTATACCAGTAAAATTGAATTTGGATGTCTTACTTTCTTTTCCTTTAAACTTTCTACAAGAGTAACTGTCTTAAAACAATATGTTTTATTTGATATTATAATATTATAATTGTTATTATTATAATTTGATATTATAATAAATAACAATATTTGATATTACAATGCCTAAAAATCATCTGTTTCACTTGATCTAATATTTCATTGGTGACACAGCTCGGTGAGACAGCCTTTTCTCCAGCCACAAAATTGAACAAATATAATTTTCTGAATTCAGTTTTCCTGTTTCCTGCTGGTTTAGTGTGCTTTGATTTCTCAGAGAACATTGGAGTTATTGATGTTACTTAGATATTGTATATTAATGGATTTTAGGTCCTAGAATTCACTGAAGAGCACACACACATTTTGCTGTCACCTGTGAAAACTAAAGAGGATTTTTTTAAAAAATTTTATTCTACAGTACAGTACAGAATTCACACTGTTAGAGATAGACCTGAAAAGAAACCAATGAGCACTCCCCACATCTTACGAGACTTTACACATTTTTTGCATAGACCACTTAGAAAATTATGTATAGATAAGATTAGAATTGTCACATGAGAATCTATCAATCTTATAAAGCAGGGGCAACATATAGATCATGATCTCAGGACTTGTTCACCTTCTTAAATCTATGGAAAAGAGCAATTTTTCTTCGGAAGCAGTTCTTCCAAATGCCTTATTTTGTTAATAATATAAGACCTTATTTTTGTGATAATATTAGGTTTTGTAATAATATTAGGTGCTTTATCAGCACCTTTAAATGTCAGGGAAAAGAAAAGAATCTAGTAAAATTACTTTAAACTAGCAGTTCTCTGAAATACAAAATTTGCTTTCTTTTCATCTTAAAAATGTGGACAACTACTGCCACACAGATTAACAACTTCCTGTAGTATTATTACTAAAACTTTGCATTATCTTCTAATCAGAACAAATAAAACCAGAGGAAAAAAAATCCAGTGCAAGCAGATATGAGTTATATCTAGGAAAACTGAGCTAGAGGTCAGATCAAACAAGTCAGACACCTGTAAGCAACGCTAGAGAAAGAAAAGAATTTGATGGGAAATCATAACCTATATTTATAGCTTGGACACGAGCATTCATCTTCTGTCAAATGCCTCCAGCCTGAGGCCAGCTGACTGCTATCACTCTTACACCAGCAGCTATTGCTTCTGGTGGTTTTGCTAGCTATGGGTCTCATATTAAGTCAAAATTATTTAACTTAGCAAAGAACTGATGCTTGCGTTGTTTAAGCTAGTATTTTCTAATTTGTCAAAATAAATTAGGAGTTCTTTTTAGAGAGGGTAGAAAGCTGGTTAAATAATGTCATACTTTTTGATCTTGATTGGTTGTGATAAGCAAATAATCTGTATGGAGGATATTGTTCTTTGTACATTAATATAGCTCTTTCCACTTTGTACTTACAGTTTCTTCATTAACATTTAGCTAAGCAACTTGGACTTATGTCTTTGTGTTGTTTACTTATGGCTGTATTTTTCCAAAACATATAGACACAGTTTATACAGGTTATTTCATGAAATTTCACTACCCACTAAGTACGGTATTAAATAAAAATGTTTGTCACTTCCAAATGTTGAGCTACCTGCATTTACTCAGGCTCCAGAACTGAGTCACAGCAACTGAAAATGTTGGTTCTGGCATCAAGGTTTCAGAGTAAAACCTGACTCTGCCAGTGGGACTCATTACCCCTTTCTATTGCCTTTGGTTAACCTTAAACATGTTAGCTGCTACACCGAGGGAGAGCCTCTGAGAAAAGATGTAGTTCTGCCTGAAGGGTGATAATGTTTGCCTACAAATCTGACAGAAGAGACACATTGCCACTTCTTGCAGTAGAGAAGCTACTAAACTTTAGTTAAAGAACTTAAAAGTTAAAGAACTAACCCTGCAGGATATTTTCATCCTAAATTTTGACCACTTTACTGTTGAAAAATATACATAAAGCACATTTCTAAGTTCAAAGAATTCAAAGGAAAATCACAAGGCAATATGTAATTTACTTTTCTCACTGTTTTTGACAGTAATTTACAGGTCATATTTACAATGAGGGACAAAATATTAAATTTAATTATGATCTTAGTATTAACTTATTGCTTCACAAATATTAATGGAACATTACCCACTGATTTAGAGAAAAAACTGTCTCATTATGTTACCATACTGACAAATCCTTCAATTTTAAATTTAAATCAGTATCTCATATACGTACTGTTACATTTGTTTATATGAACACAGTAATAAAAAAACTTCTTTAATTTTAATAGGTAATATATGTAATCAATATTTTATTTGTAGTCTATATCTCCCATGTTTAGCTTGAGGAATTTTTTGAGAATTGGATAGTGATTTCATTTTGCATATTGTTTCTAATTATCAAAGACAACTTTATATTTTTTTAAACTATGAAAGAAGCATTTTCCCCCAATTGACTATTGATATAAAGGGAACCAGGCAGTCAAATAACTGCATAAGATGTCTTCAAATATAACTTCTGGACTGTAGAAACAATGAAATGTAAATGCACTTACGTTTAATTAACATTTTTACACTATTGTTATTCTGAAATATGGACTATATCAGGGCATAGTAATTGCCGTGCTTATCTTACCATGAAATTCCTGACAAAGCAGAAATACATCTATGACTCCACCAGGGATTTTAATTTAATTAACCCTGTGGTGAACAGGATACCGTGTACTTTAGCTTGAATTTCCAGTTAAGCCTCCATTACTTTTCCTCTTTCCATCCCCCACCTCTCACCCCCACACCTTAAAAAGAATTTCAGACTCATGAACTCTATTTTTTCATCAGAGCTCTTCTGAAAGGTAGAGGACCACTCTGTGTCAGATTTGGATCCAGAATCAAAACACATAAGTCTGGCCAGGATAATTGGTCTACACGGTGTTCAATGCCTCATACACTCATGGACTCTTTCAAAGGGGAATGACAAAGCAAATGCCAATTCAAAACTGTTACCTGATCATGCCATTTAGTTAAATCAAACATAATGATTGAGCAATAAAAATCAAAACCACTTCTCTTTCTTTCGATCACTGTTACCTTTTATTCACTGCCTAAAATAGAAGCAGATAAGTTATAACCCCATTAATATTGTCAGTAACAAACACCTCCTTTTACTAATGACCATATTGCTATAGCTTTTACCTATAAATTAAATTTACCATTCCTTCCATGGTATTTTAATTCATATGCCCAAAACTACAAACTATTTTTCAAGATACACATTCCATTTTGTTGTAATTTTTACAGAAGATACAACCTCTGGAAAAAGATGGCAACAGAATCAGTTTATGAAGTGGCATTTATGAAGAGGTTGTAGACATAGGGTTTTTTTAATTTGGACTTTTTCTTTACACTCACAAGCTTTTGAAAACCAAACACACAAAACCAAAAATTGAATGAAATAATATGGATAGTTAAAAATAGCTAGAAACTATTTAAAGCTGTCAGCAGTATTTTAAATATATTTATCATTCATGTGCTACATGATGATCATATACAACAACCTATTCACAACATTTGCTGCCTTTTGTATCTACCTATATACTTTACATGTAGGGGAGTTCAGAAGAAAATGAACATAACACCCAGAAATTAAAGATTTCAGTTGCTACTGTAGATTTTCCCTGCTTTGTGAATGCAATATCAGTGAATGACAGTTCATTCCTATTCTGATCTACATTACCAATTAAATCCTTATTTTGAAGAGTCTGAAAAATCAATTAATTGTACAAATTATTCTGAAACATGATCTACATTGCAGGCTCAATTATATAGTGTTTTCAGGCCAATAAATAAGTCACTTATGAATTTTTACTGCTCACACCTGACTTGTCCCTACACTAAAATGCACAGTGCATTTCCAGTTTGGAAAAGAACAAAAGAAGACCGGCCTTTTTAAGTGGACACACTGGTCCATTAAACATAATCATTGATTGCTCTCATGTGCCAGCCCAAGAAAAATAAAACTTTCCTCTCAAGAAAACAAACCATTTATGAAAGCTGTGTTAATGTTCACCACTGTACTTCTAAAGATTCCAAAACACTGGGCTTCACAAAATTTTCCCCAGAGGAATGAGGAACCAGCACAAAAGTAAGGAAAACAAAATTAATTCTATTTATCTACTTCTATTTTCTCCAACCTTGTCTTTTAGTGAATGTAATTCAAAAGACATTTTTTCAGCCATAAGACAGAAACAAAGCTTGTTGCTGCATTGCGTGATGGAACACCATGCATTTAAACAGATATGACAGATTATCCCTAACAGCAGGCTGATAGCACAGCTGTACTCCACTCCTTCTGGTTGTTTCTGAGACAATACAAATACCCCTGCACACCATAACACATTATGGGCATGCCAAATGTCCTCTCTGTATAATACATACTGCACAGGATTTCGCTTTTAAAACCAAAATAAATCTAAAGCTTCATTCAGTCACTTGCTAATAGCATTAACTGAAAGTACTAAAATAAAACAAATATTAGTAACTGAACTGAAATTATTTTTTATTTTTTCTGACAGTTACCTAGCATAATTTGGTTGAAAGCAGCTAATTCTTAAAGAATATGTATTTTGACCTAAATTATTTAGTACATATGAACAAGATGTCATATTAGGCAACATAAAACAAAATAAAAAAGGAACCTTTATAACCTCCTTAACTGTTCTGGCTTTCAGACAGTGAGATAGTTTATTTTCTTTTGAACAACAAGGAAAAAAATTATATCAAAATCTTCTAACTTAGAGTTATGGGAAGCATCCAAATAAAAGTTTTGTTTATTGCTTGATGTATTTTTCCATGTAAAGTCTATATTATCTGCAGTGATGTGAAATGAATCATCCTCAATTTTCCTGCGGAGGAATATTCCCATGCACCAGTACATGCTGGCTTCCCAGAGAAGTTGTGCTGCCTCCATCTGTGGGTATAATCCCTGGACATTATCCTGGACAACCAGCTGCAGCTGATCCTGTTTGATCAGGGTAGTTGGACCAGAGGATCTCAAGAGGTCCTTTCTAACCCAAATCTGTGATGTCAGAAGATGTCAGCATGCCAGAATAGCTCACTGCGTGCAGAATGTAACTTTTAATTTACTTACCTGTGTCTTAATAGGTTTATGTGCCTTGAGTGACATTTTTAGAATAAGCCCAACAGCTGAACATGATTTTTTGACACCGTTGTCTTTACTGTGCATTTAAATAAAACTGCAGACTTAGTTTAAGTTTCTGCAAGGGAGAAATGGCTCAAGCAAAGCTAAATGACAGAAATGTGTTTCTCTTACGGTGCTTACCAACTCTCAGTGGACAGAGGGAAAGCTTTTGCAATGTCAAATTTGCAGGTCGCTTGTTTCCTAGTAATTGACATTATGCCACAAGAATCCAACTTGCAGCACTGAATAATTAAAAATTAGTTGTCTGCTATTTAAAGCTCCCAGTGGGAAACACACAGACATGTCTGTACAATGTACTAAGAAATATCAAGCCTTTGGGCTGCATTCAATGTTTGGATTGTGTTTCAGTGGCTTAAAACACAAAGAAGCTTTAATAGAGTTAAATTTGCCATTGACATAAATGACGGTAATTGGGACTTCAAAACAGACATCATAATTTTCCTCTTCTTACAAGTGAAATAAGGGTGAGGAGAGAACTGAAGTCTTATGCAGAAATAAAGTTAATCTGTCCTCCTTTCTATGGGGAGACATTTTGGTAAGTATAGAAATGATACTGAGAAATCACTCAACTTGCCACTCTTCCTAAATGTCATGAAGCATATGATATCCAAAAGCAGTTTTGATTTATTGATTAGGAACTTAAGGTCATGTTATCTCATGGGCTTGTGGAGAAAGGAGTTAGAAATACCATTCTATACAGGAGCTATTTGTCACAGAAAAAGGCTACCTCTTTTACCATAATCTAAAGGAAAAATGTATCATTTGAGTTTCCAAATCAGTCTGCAAAAATGATTGAAGGCTGGATGCCTAGCTCCAGAAATACTCCTTTGAAACCTTCTCTTAGAATGTTAATTTAGATTATTTGAAACCTGCTCTCAGATATTTTAAGCGTGTTCATTTAGACTATATATATGCAGATTAGTCCCATTCAGGCATGGTCAGGTGGTCAAGACATTACTGAAATACATAAAATCCATGGGAATCAATATTATTCAAATTTTGTAGCATTTTGTTCCAGTTTTTTAAAAGAATATCACAGAATATCCCAATTCAGAATATCCCAATTTAGAAGAGACCAATCATCAGAATCATGTGTCTCCTTATTTTACACATGTGGAAAAGTTGAAAGAATTGTGATCTTTACAGTAAATCAAGAACTTAACTTTTTAAAAAGTTAACTTTAAAAACAAATGGTTATTTTCATTTTTCCTAAGTGCCTGTTACTTCCTCAAACCCATACATTCTCAAAACAAGCTTTTTGAATATATACATTTCTCACGGAAGTAGCTATACTTTAAGCCCAGAAGGATACATATCAAGTCTTTTTCCATCTTATATCTGATATTTCAGACAATAGATTTTCCTTTGTTTTCAAACAGCTTTTAGGAGTTTTAATTAATTTCTTTCTGGGTCTTGAAACTTAGGTATACATTTCTATTTTTTAACCTGAACTCATCTTGATGTTAGAAGACAAGAAAAGCAGATGTGAACGGATTGTCTATGAATGATTTTCTTCCAAGTCATGAAAGCAGGTTATGAATTAATTATTATTGCAGCTGAGCAACAAGGGGGTATGACAGTGCTTTTTGACATAATGAAATATTAGGAAAAGGTGGAAATGATTTTTCCTCAGAAAGCCAAAATCTAAGTCATGTGACAAATTTGTGTCATCAGAAGTAGGCCCTCATTCAGGAGTCATCTGCAAGCCACATTACAAAAATGTGTATAAACAGAGATAGTTCTTGGATGCAAATGCATTCACTATTAGGATTACTACAGTTTGGAGTCTACATGTGTACTAGATGTCTAATTCCTACTGTTTCCATTAAAATCAAACATCAGAAAGCTTTAGGTGCCAGACTTTAGTTCCAGCCAAAAAATGAGATTCCCATCCCTTGCTACATGCCCTGTTGAGGGGCTCTACCAAACCACTTCAGTGCCCCAGTAGATCACTGCATGTATGCAAAGAAACACAGGGCATTCAGAGAATGAAATCTATTGCTGTCTTCAAGGCTTTCCTTCAGGTTGTACTGCTAATCCTACATAATGTCTAGAGAAGGTCTGAGTGTTTAGAAAAGCTCAACATCGGCTCATACTTACTCCCTTAGAAATCAGTTGAAAAGCCTTACTCTGCCAAAAGAAGATGCAGAGATTTTTACCAGAATAAACCCTAATAACTAGAGCAATAGGCCTATGACAGTAGTGTTGAATTCAGCATAAATCAACACCTGCTGACTGCCAAGTCTCTTAGTTTGTCCATCTGTGCTGTATGACTAGATAAATATCCTAAGTCACTCTCAATATTTTAGGCTGGCACCATGATTTACAACAATGAAGATTAAGGGCTGACAGGTGGGGGAAGAGATATAAAAAGATACGCTTTGCCTTTGTGTAGATCTCAACTTGAAACATGAGTACAAAAATAAATATATTATCCTTATTTTATAACAATTTTTCTTTTAATGCTAAGATTTTAAATCATGCTTGAAGACATTGAATCTACTTGGTTTATATTTTGTTAGAAGCTCTCAGAGAATGTCTGTGATTTTGAAAAGATTGTTATACTGTTGTTCTTCAACTAGAAGCTTTATACATTTTTGGAATTCCTCTCCTTCAGAGAGAGGTCAGTGAAGGGATGATGTGTGAAACCATTGGTACCTGCTGTGAGAGCTAATTTACTGAAATACCTCTATTTTTAGCAGAGATTTATTTTCTTGTATGAATAAAACTAATGCAATTTACTAGGAATTAATAATTCTAATCTCAGTTTCTCTCTGCCTTCAGATTTAATGGCTAAAAGGGGACTTGGTGGAAAGTAAAAGAAATTCCACACAATCTATGACCTTAGAGGAAATGTCAGATGAAATCACCAGTATCTTTACATTCTTTCCTTGCATTTAGTTTGTGCCTGAGTTTCCAGTAACGTCCTCATGGGTGGAATTGGTCAACAGACACAAATTAAAAAATATTAAATTCTATGTCAACATGAGAAAAAATATTTTTACTATGAGAATGGTCAACAACAATAGGTTTGCCCAGAGAAGCTGTGAATTCTCCCATTTTAGAGATATTCAAAGACTGACTGGATGAATCCAAGACAATCTCATCCTCTGACCCTGCTTGAGAGGCTGAAAACGTGGTGATCTCAAGAGGTCCCTTCCAAACCTCAGAAATTCTGTATTTCGGTGAATTTCAATTGTGTTAGCATGAGAGATTTAAAATGTTCAGAATACATGATCATGTTCTAATAAAGACAATTTTACATTTTTCTATGGCACATAACACTTGAGTTTCAATACAGAAACTCAGAGGTTAAGTAGATCTCACATTAAATGAGAGAGAAAATTAAAAATGTTAAAAAAACCCAACTCACAAAAAAAAATTAATGAAGAATATAAGAATGAGGAACTCTGAAGTCCTGAACTCTAATGAATTCCTTGCTTCCTTTGCAATCCTTGCTGCACATCACTTCTTAAAAAAGACAAAACTTAGGATACACAATTTTAGTTTTTCTGATTTGGATGAGTGGCATTTGAGTTTCCAATGTGACTAGTCTTTTAAAAAGCATAAGAAATACTTTCTATGCACACATATGGCTATGATCTAAAAACAAAGCGTCACTTCTAAATTACCTGTGCCAGGTTACTAGTTTTGCATTCCATTTAATTCTTAGCAATGAATTTATCTTATGACAAAAAATTTTGTTTTCTTCTTCTATAGAGATATCCTGACTTTCTAAATAACAAGTGAAATACCAGAACTTATTTAGGTCTCTTGAAATAATTTTACTGATTTTTATAAAATAAAGAAGCTGCATTCTAACTGCTTAGGACTAACCATATTTCGGAGACATAGAAATGGTCTAGCCAGATTTTTCCTTAACCTACTGAGGCGTAGGAAGTGGACCATGAATGTTGGGATCCTGCCTACTTTTCAGTATTTAAGATCACAGCAAATTATTTTAAGAAAAGAGCTTGTTCAAACTTTTCTATCCAAGATGGTCTGTTACAAAGCCTACCAATTAACAGAAAAAAATCCCAAACCCATTTTTTCCCATGTGGAGAGAGCGAATCACCACTGTATACATTCCATATATATTTTTAATAAGAATTGGTTAAATTAACATGTTCTGTGCTACTTTCAAAATTACAAATGACTTTTTAAAACCAACCTTAATTCTTCATTGCAAGAAACTTAGAGAAAATGCAATATTTAACCATGATTCATCAGCTAAACTAATATCTAAAAATCAGCTGAGAATATTTGTTACTGATGGATATTTAACATTGTGGATTGACATTTTACCTTACACACACAGAAGCATAAAATTCAGAAATGCCATGGAAATTTGACAGAATTTAGCAATACAGGGGCCAAATGAAATTAATTACACCTGCAATTAATATTTTTCCATATGAACTGAGCAAGTATTATAGAAGCTATTGAAGGTGGAAATGTTAACAGATTTACAACTGTGTATCAGGAAACACAGAGGATGTACTTCCAAAAGTACAGTTTTCTTCAAATTTTGCCTTAAAGTTGTAATTTGACACAATAGTGCTAAATAAAAGAAGAGAAAAGAAATATAGATAGCAGTAAATAGGGAACAGTGTAATGAGGAGTCAGCTCTAAGAGGAGAAAAAACCCTGGAAAGTAAAAGGAATTGATGATAACTAATAATGATATAAAATTGGAAGACAAATAACACTTTCTCTATCAGTACACTACACATGAATAATATATACATACTTTAGACCAAATCCCATCTTCAATATATCATCCAGCTAAAGTAATAAGTAAAAATGCCAAGAACAAAAGGGGAATTATATTCAACATACTGCTGCATGTAGTATCTCTATTTTTAAAGAAAGAAAAGAAGAAAAACATTTTTTCAACTGGAAAGATGAAAATTAGGGAAAAAAACCCTTTTTTAAATCTTCATACAAAGACAGAAACCTGCTGGGCAGAACTAAAAAGGATGCACCTGCATGAAATGCATGAAAATCTAAGTAAGCAAAAATTTGGTAACAATTACTCCAGAGATCATGAATAAGACAGTAGTAGTTAAGGCCCAGAAAAACAAAGTACAGAGATGGAACAAAAATCCCCAACAAACTAGGCACCTAGGAGTCAGCACAAAAAAAAGTGACTGAAGGAAGATGAGATGTGACAGATACAGATGTGAGTAAAAGAAACAGTATCATTGAGCAAGATGTGAAAGTAATCCCAATGTGAAACTGAAGCTCTACTCCAAAAATGAAGTAAAATAATATAACGGGTGTAGAAAACTATCTTCTGTAAGATGTCATTTAAATAACTAAAAAGAAAGAAATAGAAGTTGTATAAAAAATAGCAAGATCAGTAATTTCAGTTTCAAAATGTAAGGGAAATTGGGAATATGAACATTTTCACTCACCTCTCTGGGCTGTCTCTTAGGTTTGACCTGTAAATCAATAGATGGTAATCGATTCATCACTAGAAACTGGAGCTAATCAGATATTTTCCACATTTCTCTCAGTTGAACCAGTGGCATTCCTACAAACTACAGATATGAACGAAGATCTATCAGGCTAGAGAGAAAACAGAAATGAATGTGGTTTCAGACTTTCAGTTAATGTACCTCCATCCCAAGTAAGTGAAAGATTCATGTTGTGGTCCCTGCCACAAGCAATATTTGACCTTTGAAAAAAATTACTTTCTACCAGATGAACAAGAGATCATAGAGAAGCAATTTAACGTCCACAGCTATTCTACCCTCAAAGATGCACTGTTTAAAGCTTCCCTTGACTTTTTTACCTTCATTGAACTCCAAAGTCTGAGAGAGAAAAGTTAAATAAGACACTGATGTGCTTAATTCCTAGATCCAGCAATTAAGATCCATGCAGTGGACTTTCCCATTCCCCTCCTCTGCCCCACTGGGATAGCAAACAGAACTGTAAAAATGGAAAGTTCATGTGTTGCAATAAGAACAGTTAAATAATTGGAACAAGGTGAAATTATGATGATAAGAGCAGGTATCATGTTGAACTAATATGTTTATAGTAAATGGATTTTCCCTGTGCCTCCCCCTCGGTTTTGTGATGTTGGTTCCTTCCCCTCGCCCCACCCCTTTGGTCTCATCCCATTGGTTGTAATTCTACTCTACCCCGCCCCCTTCCCCCAGTATAAAAGTCCCCGCCGCTTCACACTGGGTCTCTTTTTCCCCTGGAGTGGTTCAGCAGTAGAATGGGGCAGTGTCCCAGAAAAGAGAGCCTCCTTCATCTTTTATCTTTGTCCTTGCCAAACCTCCTCTCACCCCTGCTGGACTGGAACTCGTCGGGCGATTTCCCTGGTCTGGTCTGGTTGCAGAGGGATTACGGCAAGCAGGAAAGGGGGAGGAGGAAGGAATAATATAACAATCATCACCTACTGACCAGTGCTCATCTCATCCCTGAGCAATAATTGTCTGCTCCTGGCTAACTCCTCCAGTTCATACACTGAGCATGATGCCCTAGGGTATGGGATATCCCTAATGCCAGTGTGAGTCAGCGATCCCGGCTGTGCTCCCTCACAACTTCTTGTGCACCTCCTCAGCAGGAGAACATGAGACAGTGAAAAGTCCTTGATTTAAGGTAAGGGCTACTGAGCAGCAACTGGAATATCAGTATCAACAATACTCCTGTATTAAATCCAAAAATCACGGCTTTGTTCCAGTTGCTCTGAAGAAAATTAACTCTATCCCAGCCCAAACCAGAACAGAAACCATGTAAAGATGAAACATTGATTATTTTGACCATCAGAATGAAATTAGAGTGCAAAGAAGAAAAGCTGCATTAATTAATAAGCAGGAATTCACTTCTCTGTCACTTTTATGAAAATCATGTAAACTGTTTTGAATCATTTTCTCTTTTATTAAATCAGTGACTTTTATGAGTGGCTCAGCATCTATAAGTCACAACTATAATAATCATTCTCTGTGTCTGATGAACCAAACCCATTGGGAAGTTCAGTCTCGCTTTTTTAAAGCAGATTGCTTTATTAAAGAAGATGATGAGAAAGATGATCCCATCTAATCTATGTCTATGTGCATTCTTATCCTTCTTGATCAGATCTGGAAAACTAACCTTGAGTTTATTAGTGTGGCCCTTACAGTGTGACAGTTTTACTATTTTTAACAGTTGCCTCATTGCCATAACCCACAGGGCTTGAAAAGCCATGAGGCAGCCCCAAGACAACAATCTGTTTGATTAGGTTTACCAGCAGCCTAGTTTTGTTTTGAAATCTAATAGTGAGAAAATAATAATGTAAGAAAAAAATCTGTATTTTCTTATTTGTATCTATTTTCCTTATTACTTTCTTTATTTCCTCACTATGTATATATATATATATATCTCCTTTTTTCCACTTGAGAGATTTTTGAGAAAGTATGATCGCTTTGTCCTGTGATCCAGAACACTCAGAACAATGTATTTTTTTCAGTCTGTGAACCTATTTTCTAATGCTGTAATTCAAAGGCACATTATTAAAACAGAAACACAACAGCAAAAAAGGAAAAAAACAAACAACCCCCTAAAAAACAAATACACAAAACCTCAAGCCATTCCAAACATTAATATTAGTGGGGTGTTCCAAAGCACAGTCTTTATAGTTCCCTGAATTAATCTCAGATTAAGAATGTACATACTATAAAAATTTCTTTAGGAATTACTGATATACTCTTAGTTCTCTCTCTAAATTTTTGGTTTCTTTTTTTTTCCCAATCATTCTCATATGATTACATAAATACTATTTTATTTCTAATATATGAAGTGATTTTGTTCTTCTCTAGATCAACCTAGCTTCAAACATGAATTTTTTCTTAGTGTGTATTTTCTCTGTACACTTCCAGACACCACTTTAATCTTTTATTTCCTGTATCTTTTATTTACAGCCCTAACAGTTTTATGAGTGTGAAAAAAGTTTGTTTCATTTCTTGAGAAAAGACTTTTATTCATACATCTTTCATACTGCAATCATTGCTGTCCTCAGCTATGGAGAATCTTGCTGACAATGGGCTAACTTTTGACCCAGACATATGCTTCCACTTTGCAACAAGAGTTATTTTAAATGCTATTTCTACTCTTCTGAAAAAGGTCACTCAATCCAAAAAGCTGGTTTGAACAGTTTGCATGTGGCTAAAAGATAAATAGGGTTTGAATCACCTGGGAATAAAAGTCTTCTTCTGTAGGCTCTCTTGAGCTGAAAGACTGAATCCAATTTTGTTTTCACATTGCCATAAGATAAATGTGTTTTGAATGCCATTTAAGTTAAAGAGAAGTAGTTTGTTTTTTTCTTGTAAGAAAATGTTTTGTGCTTTTCGTCTGGCAGCAACTCATTTTCTTAAGAGCTCTCACTTTTCAGAATCAACATCTAATAAGAATTCCTCTGTGTTGATAATATTGGTGTAAGCACATTTGAAAGACAATGCAAATTCTTTTTAAGCTTTTTTTTTTGTTATTCTTAATTTGATAAATGGTTCTTGTCTTATAAAAAATTTGTTTCTTTTCCCATTGTCTTTTCTTTCTCTGGTTTTTACTTTTTTTCCCCCACACAGGAACAGTGAATTTTCTGCAACAAGAAATAAACATTTCCGAATAAAATAAATCAACTTTCTCTCATTCCAACATTCAAAATAAACATTTTTTTTAGAAATAGAGACTTACAACTTGTTCTGTGCTCTATAGCCTTACTCTATCTATAACAGCAAATGCATTTCATAGAGGCAAATTCAACATCTGAGATATTAGCAACTGAATTTTTAGGAATAATAGCATTTAATAAGCTGATCAGTTTCATTATGAGTAGTCCACAGACTTTTCCTTTTCTTAAACTCAGTCCTATAAATATTTTTTTTCCATTGATATAATTTCAATTCTCTCATTTCAATATTAATTTTGACATTCCATTTGCCATGTAGAAGTATACAGAGCACGTGGGTGGGGGGTGAAGAATCAAAAGGGTAAAAGTGAGAAAACTTGTGGGTTGAGACCAAGACAGTACATTAATAATAACTATTATTGTTATAGCAACTTGTAATGAAAAATGAAAACATCAAAGAGAGAGAAAATAAAAGCAAGAAAGACAAGTAACAAAAATTAAAAAAATTCCTCACCACCAACTGACTAATGTCCAGCCAGTCCCTGAGCAGCAGGACCCCACTGATTCCCTTTGTTTTATTGCTAAGCATAATGCCACAGGTATAGAATATTCCTTTGGTCAGTGGGTTTCAGCTCCCCAGCTGTGTCCTCTCCCAACTTCTTGTTCCCCTGATTCCTTACTGATGGCTGCAGTGAGGAAGAGAAAAGGCCTTGGACCCTTAAGAACATTGCTCAGCAATAACAGAAACATCTCTGTATTATCAACAGTTTCCCCCAAAGTAGCTACTTTGAAGAAGTTAACTCTATCCCAGCCAAAACTAGCACGATACCTTTATTTGTACATAGCTTTAACAAGCCAGGCTTTCACATGGACACACTGAAATTCTTCCTACTGTTTGACTGAATTGCACCAAGTAATTTCACTGAAGTAAATAAAAGTCATACCAACCAAATCTGACCCCTAATATTTCCATTTATTATCCATTCTTTGCACCTCTTGCTCCTCCACTTCACCATGACTGAATAAAAATTGCAAGGCTGCATTTTCTCGTGAAGCACCTGACTGGGTCAGGGTCAAGATCAAGAAGCTGATATGAAAAGCAAAGAACACACAACACACCATACCCACTTCAAAGTTTACTGAATGCCTTTTAACTCTTACTTGTTATCAGACAACACAAAGAATATTAGGTAACAAAGTTGCATGCTGCAAATTGCTCCAGGCAATTAAAGTCCCAAGCGTCACACTGAGACCAAACCAGTACTGTGGCATGCATATCCTGTCTCATCTCTCCATCCTATTTATCTTTTTTTTTATACCTTTAAAGTTGGTTTTATGCAACCTAACATCTACTTTCTGGCACCTTATCAAATGTGTTTTTAGGCAAAGGTAATTTACAATGCTGTTCACTTCACATTACAAGCTTGAAAGTTTATATCTGAGTCTAAAATCCCCAAAATTAATCTTTTTGAGGGTTTGAGGACAAATACATTTCCCTTCTGTGAGGCTCTCTGTTAAAAAAAACCCTCAGAATTATATGAAGGTAGAAAGGTTTCTGTCCAACAGAAATGTTGTCCTGGTTTTGCAATTGAATGGTGCAATTTGATCAAGAATTATCAGCATATACTGACTTTTTGGTATATACATACATGTACGGGGTTTTTTGTGCCTAAAGATTGAAGAGATCTCTCTGCTCCTCTGTCACCTGTTTAGCATCTGACAGTTAAGATCAGTTGTTCCACTGCTCATTACCTGTTACTGAGACCTACCTCTGATCTATTACAGGTGCAGGGTCCATGATTTTGCAAGGCACCCTACCTACCTACAGCATTCCCTCTTATAAGGCAAATGTGAATAAATTCACATTCTGCTAGTTTGTTATCTGCAGCTTCAGCTGACAGAAGCTGCAGTGCACATCTCTTCTAGGACTCCCATATATTTCTTTCTATAGTGTTATCTCAAGACTTTTTTTTTCGTCATTCTGAGAACTGTTTTATGTTTGCAAAATACATTTGGCAAAACACTCAACATTTAGAAATGCATAGTAAAGTTTCCGTATAATATCAGACATAGTCATTTTACTGTTGTAAAACTTGCTCACACAGATGTAGAATTTCAAGTTTGTAATAACAAAATTCATACTCAATGTCCAGTTTTTTAGAATTAATCCTGAAACATCTGTTTTTCTCAAGCATTTCAAGGACACGGAGATAGATTATTTCTTACCCACAGACCTTCATATCCACAATACATGTACAAAATCTATGTGAACTTCAAAAGGAATAAATCTTAAAGATTTGTTCCATTAGTAAAGCTTAAAATTCCTACCAAACAACAACAGAACCAACAATTGAATCACACAGGCTTTGGGAATACTTCAGTCATTTTAGACAAAAGTTTTAACTGACTTCCTTGTCTAATGCTTCACAACTAATTCTCCTCTATCTGTGCATTGCAGCGTTTAAAATTTCAAGGAGAAAATCAAACAAGCAAACAATCCATTCTATTTCAGTGCACAAGATTCAATAGCAGAAAATGTATTTGTATGTTTTGTAGAATTAGATCATCTTTGAGGGTACTGCATGTGTAACAAAGTTATCTGAGTATAGCTTCTAGGACATGAAAATATTGTAGCAGGCTGCCCAAGTCTCAGTGGAAGAGATTTTACCCTGCTTACCAAGGCAACAATAATTGTCCCCACTACACCAGGGAGGCTGTAGAGCACAGAGAACAAATGGAGGCATGGATGGGCAATTCTGGGGACTGAGACAACTATATAAGATGTACACAGTGACCAAGGGGACCAAAACCAGAGATGAATGAAACAGCAGTGATCTCATAGTTGTGTGTCCTGGCATAAGCAAATAAACAGTAACCACCCAAGATTTTATTTTAATATGTTTCTGTTATTTTTAGCAGTAGAGAACAAGTATTTAATGGTATTTTCTCAGACACTTAATATTTTTTTATTCCCAAGAAGCATTTTGCTTAATATAAGATAAAAAACATAAGATCACAGCAGGGCTACTCACAGATATTCACCACTCCCAAACCTCCCTCCAACTCCATTCAGAATGGATGAAAATAATAACAATCATAGCCTGTGTAAAAATCATGAGCCTATACTGCAGGCATCTTACTCTTTCCATATTTTTTTCCCCTGACATCATGTTACCAATCCTCTATACTATATAAGAAATTCAAAATTCTAAGAGAAAATACTAACTCTTGATTCCAAAAATTAGTTAATTTTGTTATAGATTTGGTCAGGAAAATGACAAGGACTAGCTGCAACCTTTTCTATGTTTACAGAATGACAGTGGCATAATAAATCAGATGAGATAAACTTTTCACATTTCACACTGAGTGAATGGAGCATTCCTTCAACTTAATAATGTTTTCTGATAGAGTCAATTGTTAGCAAAAAATAAGGAAAATGAAAACTTTAATCCATATCTAGCAGCAATAAGTAGATGTGAACACAATACAATGTGTTCATCCTCAGCAGCACCGTGTTAAAATTTGCCTATGGAAAGAGATCTAACTGCTTTGCAAGATCCTTTATAGAGCAGAGCAGAATAGAAAATTGGAATAGGATGGGATGGGATGGAATAGAATAGA
>NC_031771.1:29401698-29419944 GCF_001522545.3 Parus major
GAATAGAATAGAATAATTTCAGTTGGAAGGCAAAACTAAAGCATGTTATTAAGGACATTATCTAACAAAAACAACATTCAAAGCTTGCATTCCCTTTTTCTGTTTATTCAAAATATGATTTATAGGTAGATAAGTATTTCTACTCATAGATAGCATATCTTTCCATGAATCAGCAAACCATCTCTCTACATACAAAACCAATCCTTTTCTTCAAAGCTTTTCTCTTTGCAACTGTTTTTTAAAAGCAAGTGCAGCTGTCCTCCAACCTCCCCAAAACTGGTCACGGAACATCTCTAACACATGTATTTCTCGCAGACATTGCAGATAGTGTTTGCCTTTAAAAAGAAAAGGATACACAAAGTAGTTTTAAGGGTTCTAAATCTCAAAATATTTGTTCAATTTCATAGCTGCTTTGCTTGATCTGTATGCAGTTCTAATTTCAGAAGGAATAAGAAGATGTAAACTGTTTGCAACTGCAATTAGAACCAGCAAAGATTCAGTGTGCTCATCTCTGAGAGAGTTGCTGTTTGACTCCTGTAAGATTTTTAGTCTTACAGAGCAATTGTAAAATCACTCAAGACTGTTATTCCTTCTTTTTCTTCCTTTTTTTGTTCTTAAATAGCAAGCTGGTAATAATCCTTCTTAAGATTAATGTGAAAACACTTCAAGTTTTGTCCTTAGTGGCGAACAGAATCTGTACCACATAGTACAGGAAGCATGTAAGGAGAAAACAAGAAAACTAAGGGGATTATTTTAGGTATTAGAAACAAAATGACTATAAACTCACACTGACTTAATATGTAAATGATAACAATTTCTGAGTGAAAGATATGAGTTTTCCTCCATTTCATTATTTCCTTTATTTTCACCTTTTTTATTTAACTTATTGATAAGCATCTCTTTTGTATGGCCTCTATCCCTCTAACACAACTTGATCTCCTGCTTCTAAAATCTAAATAGGCTTGTGGAGACTGACTGAAAACTGGGACAACTTCTACTTGACAAACTTAATGAATAAAACTCACATAATACTCATACAAACATAAACTCCAGTTCTGCTGGACTGTTTGCTCACAAATGTAGAGATTATTTTGAAAGCTAAGTTTAGTTTTCTCCTGAATACATATATGTGTTCACAAGAACTTCAACTGTGAACTGGTGAGAAAATCTCTTATTTTTCCTTGGCAGTAGCCTGGCAGTTTGGGAACTGGATAGCACAGCCTGCACAGCATTTACAAGGTTACTAGAAGGAGCTGTGAAGAAACACACACAAGCAGTGAATGTTTTTCACTTCAGAGAGGGTGCTTAATTGTAGATCAATTAAATATGCAGCTGTAAGTTTTGCATAGATGTGACAAAACGTATGACAGTGTAGGAAAACATTATTCCAAGCACTTGCATAGACCCTAAATAAAGTAGAAATGGGATCAAAACATGTATTCTCTTGACTGCAGTCAATAGACTTGAAGAGTAACTTACAAAGTATTATTTTCATATTAGACAATCACTGTTTCTGAAGCTGACTGCAGTCTAGTGCACAGCTCACGTTTTCTTCCCATTATCCAATTCATCACATAAAGCAAGTGAAGCCCTCTCAAATCTCCCCTAGTATTATCTATACATACGTCTTTCAGCACAAATTTGATGCACCATATTATTTTATGGTAAGCCATGCCTTCAACTGGCTGAAAGCTCCAAACTTTTCCAGGAGCCAAACAGTTCAGAGCTGCTAAAATATTTTTCCCAGCAAGGGCTTTTCAAACTCAGTAGCCAAGTTACTTTAACTGACTTAAGGAATTACACCACTATTGAAGCTCATCATCAGCATATCAAACATAAATGAGCACCAAAGTTTTGCATTGTCCTTAAAAACAGGACTAAGTAACTAATTGGGTTTCATGGCACAGCATTAAGATGCTGCCTTTAGAAGAAAGAATCTTAATTCTCTGGGACACATGTACTGTGTGAACCAGGGACATCACAGTTTTCTGCTCACAGCAGGGCTCAGATGCCGCCTGGTTAAGTAAAAATCTTAGCTGCACATTCTGCTACAAATCAACCAAATGCTGCTTCTACTGCAGCAGGCATATAATCTTGCAAATGAGAATGGGATGCTAGTTTTGGAGCAGTGTTTATGAGTCTTTTTGCAATAGATGGAGATCATACATCATTTTCTACGTGTCACTCAGATTCCGTTAAAAACATAAATTACTACTTACCCGTAAAACAAAAGAAGGAAATCTATTTTATTATTCCCCTGAAAAATCTAAACAAATTATGCAGCATCACACTTCCACCTACTAGAAAGCAATAAATTATGTATGTAGACAAGGAAATAAGAGTAGAAGTATCAAAGAAGAACAGAATATATCATAAAAATGCTGTTCATACTGCAAGACATAAGGCTTTATCAGTTTTTCTATTCTGATCTATTATGCCCTAGGGATCATCTCAGCCTCAGAGCAATTCTTTTCAGTTAATGTATAACTCTAAAGTGGATGGGCTGTGGGGGTTTCTTTTGCTTTGTCCATCCTGGTAACCAGAAAGGAAATTATAAATGTCACTGTAAAGGCACCTGTATTAGTGAGGTACAATGGGTACTTTCCTCACATAAAATCTGCAGCACAAAAACATATTTAGACTAAGGCATAAAGGCCAGCATTACCAGATACTTAGGGTTTGAATAAAACTACCAAGTAGAGACTGGGAATTACTTCAAGATGCCCAGTATAGGATATCAACTACATGCCTGAGAATTTCTGAGCGAAGGAGCGACACAATTAACTGACTAAATTTCTTTGTCAGGGAAAGAGGTAGCTACTCACAGGTTTCCCATTACTTTTTGATACCCAAGCAGCTCAAATTCCTCAGTTAGATGTATCAGGAATACAAGCCTGTGGGGATTTGGGGGTGGGTGTATTTTCTGAAAAGGAAAAAAAAACAACAACAAAGTATGTTTCAAAATATTGGCCTAAGTCAATACTGCATGTCTTTCTAATTTTTTTTCTCTTTTGTCTAAAACTGCTTGAGTTGAACCTGATTTTTCACAGGGTACAAGAATCTTCATTTTCTTGAGAGGGAGTCATACATGGTGGCAACGGCTGTTCTGAGATAATTTGTTAATGGACATTCAAAGCTGTTCCTCATTCTTCAGAAACATTCTTTGGCTGCATCAGTCACCCCAACAAGGGTGTAGCTATCAGTTAGGAATTGTACAGAAGCTTACTGCAGTGGTTGCCTACAATTGGACTGTTGTGCCAAATGACAGAGCATAAAGCAGATCTGAGTCATTTGGCTCATGCCTGTTGTTGCAGTTGCTTTCATCTGCCTAGACTCATCTGTTTCTTGCACAACATTCTGAAACTCCTCAAGCTTAATTCTATTTACTATTAGTTGTGCTACGAGAAAGCTGCAAAAATACCACATTCACTTTTCACTCTTGGATAATTTGCTGTAATAGGAAGGCAGAAAACAGGCTGTTAATCATGCTAAAACACCTCTAAACTGAGACAGCTTTGGCTAATGCAGGCAGTGCAATTTTCTGCCTAATGGTGAGCTACACTTTGCAAGAAAGAGGGATACAGAAGATTTCTCAGGTTTTAGCATTTAGGGCAATAAAGTCTGTTAACAGAAGGCATTTTTTCTTGGTTACCTTTATATTTATGTTTGTGAGGTTTTTTCACAGTACATCCAATCACACTTTTACATAGATTGCACATTTTCCTCTATACCATTTCAAAAAACAAATTAACATGAAAGTGTATGATTTGTGAATAACTTCCTTTTGATTAACACATCCCTTAATTTTTAATTTATTTACAGAAATTTCTTAATAGAAGACCATGTTGCCTCATCCAGATTTCCTTATAATTTATCATAAACAAGTTATTAAAGATGTTAAAAAATTAGAATAATAAATGCATATCACCATCTTTCTAAGTCCTTTACTTCTATAATTCCCCTTTCCTACCTTTTTCCATCTACCTAGAGAAAATTATATGATATACACAGTATATGTGCTCTCAGTTTGTCCTTTAAGTTTCTCTGAAAAGAGTGACTGGGTTAAAAGAATTTCCTTGAGGAAATGAGGCTTGATCTTACTTTAGGTAGAAGCTAAGAGCTTGATTCAGAGGTTGCAGAGTGTAGCAAGTGAAGAGGAAGCCTGCAGGGTAGGAAAATAAAAGAAAAATAAAGAAAGAAAAAAGGACTTACAGCCCAGTATTAGAACAGGACAGAATGAACCTTCCAATGGGCTGGTGGTGAGGACTGAGTGTGCTGTAACACAGAAAATCAGGGAAATGCTTAAAATCAAGTCCTGAAACAAGTTGCCCTTCTGCTGGCTAACTGTGAGCACACCATCCTGTATAGAATTTTGTACAGGACTTAATACTGAACACACATGACTCAGCAGTCCTCACAGTACATAGAAATATCTACAAAGAGGGTGATTTCAACTAAATAAACGTTAAATTAACTGTCATGCAAAGTACATATAATAATTCCCTATTCCATTTACTCCAAATTCAAACAATTTTTATTTTTTTTTTTAACATTTTCTTGATTTTCTTTCTTCCCAATCTAGTGAGATTAGCTCAGTTGGTTAGGGCATGGCACTAATAACACCAAGCCTGGGGTTACAACCCTTCTTTGGGTCATTCACTAAAGAGTTGACCTTGATGAACCTTGCAGGTCAGTTCTATTTTAGAATATTTTGTGATCTGGAAATAAATTCCTAACTGCCACTATTCTGGACACAGAGAGGAGGGCATACAATTTTTATTTGTTCTTTTTTAAGCAAAATAATTACTGGAAAAGCTATCAGTCTTTCCCTTAATAATTTATTCCTTATCATGAATCAGAAAAGAGCTGCCAAGAAAAAGATGAGAAGTCTTAAGGTGTTATGAACTTCTGCTAGTCCTTGCATCCATATAAGATGAAGAAAGAGGATGAAGAAACCTTTTAAGAGGAGAACTGCTGATCTCATACTACAAAACATTAATGACTTAGCTAGATGCACTAGATAGTGAACTGTATTTCTGTTGCTTTTTGGAAGAGCTGAAGAAAGTACAAAGAGTAGGTCTGGAGAAATATGTCCAAAATGAATTATGTTTGCACTGGGATAAAAATTCATAGCTTGAAGCACACAAAAACTAAACAGTCCAACAGAACTAATATTAAATCTAATACTGGGACAAGCTGCTGTGAGCTGTTTGCTACTCTGTTGACATGTAATAGTCTGTTCAGCATTGCAACTCACATTTTTGCACTACAAATATGAGCACAACTCCTGTGTTAGGTAAGAAAAAATAATTCAAAAATATTATTTCTTTTCTTTGAACTCTGTGGTGCTTTGTAACTTAAACCAATGAACCATGTGTGTCACTTTGCCAAAAAGATTTCTATCTTTTGCAGTGTTTGATTGTCATCTAGCCCCTGAACTTCTTGTGCATGGAAAAGCTTTTGTTAGAGGGAAAATTTTCAGTGTATATTTAGTTTCTCTAGATTTAAAGAATTGTCAACAACGGAAGGCTACAGGAGCATCTGAAGGTTAGTTACAAACAAGTCCATAACAAAACCTTCAGGACAATTCAATAATTACTATTTGAAATACATCTATACATGCTCCAATACATTCAAATCAACTTTTTCATCTTAGGCTCAAATTGACTTCTCAAACGTATAAATTAATAGTGCTTACAGAACACAGAAGGAAAAACCTCCTTCTAAAAGGTCTTAAACAGAATTGGCCTAGTCTAAGGATAATCACTTCTGAAAAATTGATTAATAAGTAATAAATTCCTTATGTGTGGTGTCTCAGTTGCTGGGATTGGCTCATATTTGCACAAGTTCTTTACAGTTGGTTGTGGAAATCAACTGATGGCAAAGGAAGCTCTACAATTAAAATAAATGACTGTTCAGGAAAAAAAGGCAGAATATTTTATATGGACACAGAAAGTGTGGGGACATCCACTGATAAGAACAACAATGGGGGAAAAACAGTGACTATTTTTCTCGTAACAGGTTTTAAAACACACTTTGCTTTCGGGAGCTGGAAAGGCTTCAATTTCCTTTTTAAATAAGTAATTGGCTTAAGAAAAACAGGTTGGCTTAGGAAAGCATGTTGTCACAGACTTTGGAAGTTTCCAAGCTGCATACTGGCACCCAGGGTTCTAAATTAGTGCATTTCATCACATTAGAAGATATTCTGAAAGCCTTCTTTTTGCTTACCAATAGCCAAGAGAATTAAGCAATATTCAACTTATACTACATTAATCAATTCTACTACCTATTTTTATTAGGTACAGTAGGTCTGTTAATGATGCAATAAAATATAATGCACTACAATCATTATTAGCCAGGTATAACGTGACATATAACATTTGCTTATGAAACTGAGGGTGATGTGGAGGATGGGAGAGTCATAATCCTATTTGTAACTTGACTTCATAAAACGTGGAAATTCCTCTGATTCCTGCTACTGACACCTATAAGCTGCCATAAGTAAATCCAAACTATATAGCATGACAAGAACACACAGACACTGGTAAATAAATCGTGTCAAAACACCTTCTATAAACAGCTTCATAAAAATACATAAAATTGTCAGTTATTTTGTACTGCTCCTATGAGACAAAATGTCTTCAGTTAATCTCCAGGACACCTGCTCAGACTTAGGAAACTGAGATGAAATATTAGTGTCCAGATGCAAAATTTCTTAATTTTTAACACTATCTGATTAATTTTATGTTTTATCCCTCACAGCAATAACATGAATATATGTAGCTGGGAAAGTTTATACATATGCTTAAGGGAAAGTAACTGAACACTTCATTTGAGTTTATAGTCACCTAGTCATCTATAGTTCACTAGGTCATCTTCTATGCTTAGCAGGTGTCATGAGGCATTGTAAACTATTTTTAAATCATTCAAGCCATATTTGGAGCAAGTTGTACAGACAGAGTGAGAAAGGTTCACCATATGTTTGAGAAACCTGCTCAAGTCTCTGCTGAGACCTGTCACATCGATTCACTTTTCACTTACATGACATTGTCTGTTGAGAACATCTGTATCCTAATAGGTCAAGCACCATGAATACACTCAAACTTAGGAGTCAAGAGCTGCTGTTTTCCTTTGAACAAGTCACTTAAGTGAGAACCAGTGACAGATGGAGTTTCTGTGCTTTTAACTCTGTAATAGCAACACAGCCCAAACCTCCTCCACAAATTTATTTTCCAATGGAAGAGCATCAGTAATCTGCTTCTTGACTGTGTAACATCCCCCCTCATCACAAACTTAACCACGTACACATATTATCATCGTTCATTACAAAGCAGAAAAATTTGGATTGGTTTTACCGCAAGGTAATCCCGCATTTTTATCATAAAAATTTTCAGCTTTGATTTATTTATTAACCTCAAAAGCCAATTTTATTTTCTGGGATAAACACTGAACTTAGTAGCTTTCCTCTGCAGAACAAAACCAAAAGAAGTTGAAATTCACTAGAACATAATTACTATTGCTATTCGCAACTCTGGAGCTTACTGTAATATTTTCTTATCATTCCATTTTAAGAGAACTTAAACAAACAAACAAACATAATAAAAAACAAACAAACAAAAACCAAAACAAGAAAAAAAAAAAAAACCAACAAAATTTTGATTCTAAGAATTTTAATTTAACAGGCTTGAGTTCGTTTTCTTTTCCATTCTCTCTGTCCTTATATACATACATACAAAGTCAACCCTGGGTGAAAGGAATATTTTAGAAAAAAAGTGGGAACGGAATGGCCAACAAATAGATGTTTAAGACCTAAAATTAGACTGCATAGAGGTTGCTTAACAGAGGGGGAGAAGAAGACAAAATTTAAATCTATTTCATACCTACCTCCTCAATTCTACCTCACCCTCCCCACCAAATTACAAAAGAAATCTAGTGGCATAATAATTGCTATAGGGCACTAACTACTATCTTTCACTGGTGAAACAGAACTTGAAAAAGTAACTGCACAGAAGATCCAAACAGTATAAATCTAACAAAATAGCCCCATAAAGCAGTTCAGGAAGATGCTACTTCACCTGAGGAAAAGAAATATAGAACTAGTTTGAGATCAACCTCTTAAAAACAAGCAGTGAGTAGGGGAGGCCTTATACTATGCAGTCAGAGGAAGACCAATACAGATTCACCTCACACTGACCACATAAGTTTAGGAAAGAGAGAGTGGCTGAGAATGTGAAACTGCTAGAATAGCAATATGAAATAATTCAAGTAAGGTTCAGCAAGAGTTGCTGTCTTTACCTTCTGAATCTTCCTCTCTTCTTTTTGTCTGCTAGCTGCAATTCCTCTCCTTCACTTCTCACATAGTTATTATCAGCTTTTGTCTTTTCTTAGTTGTTTTTATTTTTTTCTCTTTTTCATGTTTTAGCCCTGTAAATGTTACTTTGCTGAGTTTTAGTCAGCTAAACACAAACTTGCTTTTCCTGATTTTTTTTTTTTTTTAAACTTCCAACTAGAAGCCTTAGGATCTGATACCAAACAACAAGCTGAAAATCACTGATTTCCAAATAAAATTTTACTAAAAGTATGCCTCTCACCAGAGCCATGCAGTGGGCCACTTGGAATGCTCTGCTGTCATGGTCAAACAGCAAAGTCTGACAATCCTCTTCAATGCCCTCTTCCCCATCTTAACCACTCAGGTATTCCCACTGTTTAGTTGTGCACATATGCCTCAATTTAAACATAAATTTATACAAAAGTTAATTTTGAGTCATTCATACTGAAGGCTTAATACTCTCTAAATCCAATCTTATTGAATCTCCAGGATGTTGCAAAACTCAGCCCAAAACATTATAACATCACTTGGAACTCCAGATCCTTTTTGACCCCAAAACTGTCAGGAAAGCACAGTTTGTTTTTAGCTAGTAGTCAGTCTGCTGTTTTCCTTTTACCTGAACTGGATTCTGTCTTTTATAAACCTATATTGATAAATTTTATATCAAGCAAGCTTTGCCATGCTTTTCCTCCATTCCCTCACCACCAAAACCTCCTGCTGCAAAACACATGTATCGTAACCCACACCTGACATGAGCAATCTGTTTACATCTCTATTTCTTACAATTTTTTTTCATATTATTAACATTCTGAAAAAGGGATTTTTCCTAAACTTGAAAAGTTTCCTATATGGCTAAATTTTAATTAAAATCATGCTAATGGTCCAAATAATAATAGAAGTAAAATAGAATAGTTAGATCTTTTTTTGTCCACATCCAGCAGTCTGCTGGATAGATAGATATATAGCAGATAACATGCTGCTGAGAAAAATCTGTGTATGATATATCTCAGTCTTTCCACTTAGCTGCCATGTTACATGAATAAATCCACTGATGTCTAAGATGAGATTATAGAAAGTACTTAAAACTGACATAAAATAATTTTAAGTGAATAAAAGAAGTCTCTTTCAACCATTCTTTCAGCTTTTTATAACATCATTATGAAATGATAACTGCACACCTTGGATATGTACAGCATAATAATAATAATTTTCTATTGGAGAAACAAAAAAAATCCCTAGTACTACTACAGTACTGCAAATAAGTAGAAACCTAGATGCTTCTACGGGTTTTTCAGCATAGATCTGTACAGGATACAAAGACTAACAAACATTGAGTGCAGCTTACTAGCTGGATTTCATTTATTCTGAAACTTCCCCATGCAATTTTCTGGAAGAGATTGGAGCAGATTGGTGGTTTCCTTTGCATGACACTTTTCCCCATTTAACATCTACCATTAGCTCTGTTATTGTTTCCAATTTTTATAGTGGAAGGTAATTGGTAAGGAGCACTGAGCCCAAAAGGAGACAAAAACCTAGCTGGAAGATTCTGAGGTCTTTTCTATAAAAGAGCATCTCTAAGCAGGGCATTTTATTCCAATAAAAAGCTTTGTAGTACTCTGCAATACATCTAGTAATAGCAAAAAGTCCTTTCTAATCTATCTAGTACAATTAAGGCCTGTTTGGAATTTGCTTTCACTTTTTAAGGAGGAACTTTCTGTGAGGTACCTTCATCTATTTTCAACAGAACAGGTTCTGTTCCTATGCAAAGTATATTTTGTATTTCAGATTGTCAGTGGCAATCCCACCATGCTGCAAAAGTTGAGCAGAATTACCAGCAGGAAAAGTGTTGACATTCCAGCAATAAAACAAATACCTAGAATACACCAATTTTTATTGTTTTATGAATATTTTCATATGTTTTTTTTTTTCCTCTTTACAAAGGAAATATTACTTAAATTCTCTTGACAACTACTGTACTTGGACAGTACATTTGCAGAAAAAGCTCTAGAAGTAAATTTGCTTCATCATTATATTTTACTCTTTATAGCCACTTATGGTTTTCTTATTTGGAGTCACTAGTAGCCTTTTGCTATCCATAGTGTGGGTAAAAATAGATAAGAAAAATCATTTTTCTAGAGAAAGAGAAAAAAATTAAGTGCTTCTCTCTGATTTTTTACTTGTCAACAAAAGTCTAATAAAAACCAGCTTTTAACTTTTGTCTTGCTAATAACATGTTGAAAAGTTTTCATTAAGAGGCTTACTTTATTTTAGCCTGTCACTTTGAAAGAAAGGCATGTTTAATAATTTACTACTCACAGTTTAGCACTGAAAAATACACAGTAAAGATGGTTTAAAATAGATCAGCTCAGCTGCTTCTCTTCATAGAGAAGTAAATTAAATTAAGTGAAGTTGCTGGTTGGCTCTTGTGTATTTGGAGTCTCTTCATCAATATGAGTCATCAAACACTCAATAGGGTTTCTCACAGATAGCATGCTGCAAAAAAGACAGCAGAAGGGAAGTTTATATGGGATAAGATGTGGAACATCCTTCTGTTTTCTTTTTACAAGATATGCTGGAAGAATTTTATGAGACAAAAAATTGTATTTTATAGTCAAACATTTTTCCATCCATTTATAAACCCATAACCCTCTTGAAAAATAAAAAGAAATTGAAAGCTTTTGAAATGTATCCAATGCACTTACAGAGCAATATTTAAAGGAAATGGATCTTATAATCACAGCAATTCAAAATGGAGACATTTCAGCTTTGAAATGCAAGTTTACTTTTCATTTGAAGTTTTCAGAGACTGCAGCTGCAATGGGATATCTTAATATAGAATATTAAAAAGATTTTCAAATATAATGTTGAGGCCACATGCACTCAGTGAAAGTTTGGAAGCCTGTGTTAGAGACCCAGGAACTCCCAGTATGAAGTGACACAAGTCATCCAGTCAGTAAGGGCCAGAAGCCCTTAAGGACAATATCCTTAAGCACAGAATCGCCAGCTGGTCAAAGGAGGTGACTGTCCTTCCCTGCTCTGCACTGGTGGGCCTCACCTTGAGCACTGTGTGCAGTTTTGGGCACCACAGTATAAAAAAGGCACTATTAAAGAGCATTCCAAAGATGGCTGTAAAGGTGGTGAAGGCTCTGGAGGGAAGCTGTTTGAGGAGTGGCTGAGGTCACTTGGTCTGTACAGTCTGGAGGAGACTGAAGGGAAACCTCATTGCAGTCTACATCTTCCTCCTGAGGGGAAGAGGAACTGGCACTGATCTCTTCTTGATCATGACCAGCGACAAGATGAAGAAAAATCATGAAGCTGTGCCAGGAGAGGCTTAGGCTGGAGATCAGAAAAGGTTCTTTCCCCAGAGGGTGTTTGGGCACTGGAACAGTCTGCCCAGGGAAGTGGACACAGCTACAAGCCTGAGTTGAAGCAGCATTTGGACATGCTCTCAGGCACATGGTGTGATTCTGCTCAGGACCAGGAGTTGGATTTGATAATCCTGATAATCCTCCAGCTCAGCATATTCTGTGATTCTCAGTGTGCAGCTCCTTATTTATTCAGAAGGCTAATGGAGGAAATTCAGAAGATATCATTTGTCTTTGTTCAAGCAATAGTATCAGACTTCTTTTGTGTCACTTATCATTTGGTGTCTGCATTCAGGAACACTTTCCTAAAAATTAGGATGACAGCACAGTTTCTTTTTTCCTTCTCAATTAAAAGATCTACTAGCTCCTGTTAATATTAACAGAGGTTAAAATAAGATTTTTCAAGAACCAAGAGAAAATACTTTGAAAGTACTGTATATTTTATCCTCTGTTATAATAAATAAACTTTTGTTTAAAGTGTACCAGATCAAATAATTATTAAAATAATGTAAGGAAAAGGGACGCTATTCTAACTGAAAATAGATTTATTGTGTAGATTGCTATTTTTCAGAGAAGGAGGAAGAAGTGAAAGAGTAGATGAGGCTTATTTTTTGGGGAATTTTCAGTTTCTTTTGGTTTCCCTAGCTAGACCCCCTTGTCTCACTGGAATGAATGGCAATCTACAAAGAGTTGGATAACAGAATGAAAGAGCAAAGAGGGTCAAGCTACTTAAGATTAACAAGTGTGAGGTTAAGTAGTGAATCGATCTCAGTTTGTGAGAATCTACAGAAGGACAAAAGTTTTATAATGAGTTCTTCAGTCCAGCAGACAGAGACACAACAAAGATGTAAGAGCTGGAAAACAAAGCCATACAAATTCAAACTAGCAACACGGTGCACACTTTTTATGATAAGAAACTAATCATAGAAACAATTCAAGCAGGGATTGCAATGGATTCTCTGTCACTGTCATTGCTATCATCATCTGTTGGAATAGCTTTTTTCATTTCTAAAAACCAATATTGCTGCTCAGGGATACACAGAAGTCCTATTTAGTGTGCTATAGAATATGTAGGATCATATTGTTTCCTCCTTGTTCAGTCATATATGAGTAATTATATCAGATTCCACTAAAATGAACACACATTAAGAGTTTCCATCCACAAAACAAATTTTTACTTGACATGTAAGTGATGGCTTATTTTTCCTTGCCTTGAGGACAATAGAATTCCTAGAAATCTTGAAATTAGTCAGGCTATGATTTGTAAAGAAGCAGATGCCCCTAAAGAACCATAAAAACTCTACATACATTTATTTTTATTCTTTCTGCTAAGGGACTATACGGTTCCAATGTTTCCCTAAAGAAATATTCCATGTTTCTCTTTGCTTGTCACCCACAGCCACTACTCTTCTGTAAAATGGCTTCTTCAAAAAGCAGAATCTGATTGTCTCTTCATGTATAAATCAGCTGCAAGCTGTGGGCTTCAGGCTGGAATTGAGAAGCAAAGTTCTGTATTCCCTAATTATTCTGTGCAGGCTAGTAATATATCAATAAAAGGGGCAAATATAAAGCCACAAGTATAAAACATCCCTGCTCACTAAATGCATATTTATGTATTTACTACTTACTTTTTCTCACTGTATAATTTCTTCCCCTTCATTTATATACCTAAAGCTTCTCTTGGATGTCAAAATGCACTGTTATCTGAGGGAAATCAATGCTTGTGAAATACTATGATGCCAAACTCAGGTGCACTTCAGCAGCAGTTCATCACACTTTCTTATGCAGCATCATTCCAATATGATGGGAATGGCAACTAAATTCCAACAGACTACATAGACTTTATTATTAATCTCTCCAGGGTAATTTTTCTTTACCTGAGAGCTTTATGGCTTTACATTCTTCCTTGCATCCCAGAACTAGCTACATTTTCTATGAGCATAAATTTGAAAAGAAGTAACTGCAAAATGTGTTAAACAAATTAAAAATTTTAATATGGATGATTTTTCTGTCATATGTTCTGCCATCCAGAGACTTGTTCAGCTAGTAGCTGCACATTGTAAGAACTGCCTTTTAATATGGTTTTAAAATTGGTATTGATTGTACCTCCTAAAGGTCAGACCTGAAGGTATTATGCTCCTCACTGCTATTTCCTTCCTTCTCTTCTTGATTGTCAAAACCAGTCAATGAATACAAGTGCATACACCTTGAAAGGTTGCCATTATGCTAAATTGCCATGCATTTGTCTGTTATGTATCATGTTTGGTTCAGATAGAGCTAATTATAAGTTTTTTTCCTTTGTGTGGGGAGGGCAGAAATTCCCATTGAGTATTAGTTGTGAAAACTGTCTTGTCTTTATTGCATGAATGTCAAGTAAAATAAAGCTAGGTTTTTCATTTATTGGTTTATGATTGCTACTTTTTATTTAAAATATTTAATTATTTCCACCCCCACTCCCCCAAAAATAAAAATTAAAAAAACAAAAAAACAAAAAAACAACCAATTATTCTGGCTAGGAAAATAAACTGTACAGGAAGCAATTTCCATAGGAAATAGAAAAGGTTAGTTTCTCATCTTAAGGACGGAATGAAGAAAAAAATCCTTTCTGCATAGCAATATCCCCAAACCATTTGATTTTAAATAAAGCTTGTGATATGGGAGAAGTGAGTCATCTAGCCCATATAAAAAGTTCCAGTGGAAGATGAAATTCAGGGTAGATTTTTTTTTATGTGGAGCACTCCACACACATCTGATGGAAGTGCAAAAAATGGAAATCAATGCTGATCTTAACCCAAGAACACTGGTTGAAGAATAATAGCAGACTGGGACTGGATAAGAAATGAACTGCAGATCAAGCATAAAAGATTTCCTGCAGTGCAGAGCTTTACCTTTAGCTCAAGAAACAGACCAGGTTCTTGAGCAGTCAAGGGTTTCTCTTTCAGTCAAATAGAGGATTTTTTTTTTTATAAATTACTTTTAATTGCCTATTTATTTTTGCACAGGACTAGAAGCGGGTATATATGACATCCTCTAGTCTTACTTACATAGAAAAGGTTGAATTACAAATGTTTTATTTCAGGAAGAGTCAATAACTCATATGTGGTGTAACCACAGGCAAAATTCCCAGGTAATTCTACACATATCAGCTAAAATCTATCCATGACATACTCTCTATTGTATTGATTTGGGAGTTTAATTTCACAATTCCTAGGTATTCTCTCTTTTACCAAATATAATTCCTTTGTCCTTTCTGTGGTCCCTAAGGTTGTAGTTCCTGAGATTCTGATTACATTTGTTGAGAGCTCACTTGCTGCAATTCATTCTTAGTAGTTCATTGACTGAAAACAATGCAATTAAAAAAAAAAACAAACCAAAACCAAACCCAACAAGTAAGCATTGAGTTTACTTTTAAATTCCATTCCAATTCAGAAATACAGCAAAAATACAGAAGTATCTGAGAAAGGAGTGCTCTAAAATGTATAATTTACAACGGTGATCCTGCAAACAAATGCATCATTATGAGCAACCACTGACAGACAATGTCATCTTTACCAGCTTTGATTGATTGGGCTGTAGATGTGGTAAAACTTCTGATTTATATTTTTTATTTTAATTTCCTCAAAAGTAATTTTACAATGATGCCTAAGGCATGTGAGGGGCTCTTTCCTTAGCTTTGTCATAAATCTAAACAGATAAATGATAATTGCAGTGGTACTTTCCTCATGGATAAAACTTACATGTGCTATAAAAAAGGGTGGCAAAGGAAGAGGTAATTCCATTTTTCATAGCATCAATTTAGAATCAATTTAACTTAGCTACATAATGAAAACTAAATGAGAGAATCATGCACATTTATGTGTCAGCAAGATATACTTATGCTAAAACATTGTCACCTTCAGTTACTATAATGCTTTTCTTTTTTATACCATTAAATTCTTTACTTTTACAATCATCATTTGCATTAGAAAGATAACTGTGGATATGTTACAAAATAACATCTGCAAACAAATATAGAATGAAACAATGTAAATGTGCCCACAGGAAATAGCACTAAAAAAACGTGTTTAAAAAAGAATGTCCCCAAAATACATTGAAAATTTTTGCTGCTCATAATTTCTACCCCTATCTGAATCTTTACTAATGTGCTTAACAGTATATATACTGAGAAGACTTGGATTGTAGAATGCCACTGAAATTAAATACTCCAGACAAATACTAGATGAAGGAAGTCGTGTCAGACTTCATAATATGAAATAATAGCTACAAGGAGCCATATCTGAACAAGAACTTAAGGGTATGGCTCATTATAAAGATGAAAATTGTACCAAGAACTAAGGTACTACAGATAAATTGAAATAAAAGGAAAAAGTCAAGCATGATAAAAACTACCTGGAAGTAGAATCCAGAAATAGCGCTGTTCAGTGCCATCTATTTTTAAAATTTGACAAAAACATAAAAGTTCCAATTGTGTACATCTCAATGACCCATATTAAGATGTGGGATTGCTGATTCATGCACATCTCTCAAAGATTCTTGATTATTAGGTTTCTCCAAATTTCCATTTCATAGCTTTTGAGAGTGACACATTATGAAACTTTCAGGTGTCTGTTGGGGTGACAGGTAAGTGGTGATGACGATACACTGGAATCTTTGAACAAAGATTTGTCAACAATAAAAGAATAAGTAATTTTAAAATCCAGCACATTAAAGAAATGGCTCAAAAGGATAAAAATTGTCATTCACTTTTATATGAGGAAAAAAACCCCCAGACCTAGCCAGCTAAATGTAAAACTAGAGTAAAGCAAAGCAGCTGATACTTTGAGATGAAACTTGAAGAAGGCATAAAATAAAATGTTTTCAATCATAGAAGAAGTAGGATGATGGTAGAGTCAGTGGGGCCAGCAGATTATAAAAGTACAAAAGGTGCACTAAAGGAAAAGACCACTGCAAAAATCACAAGGGAATCCTTTCATCACTGTTCACTATGGAGAAGGTCAGGAAGGTTCCCTTCTTCTTAAGGTATGAGATGGCAAAACTATTTTTTTAAGAAAAGCATCAATAGAAGAGGTTTTAGTACAAATTGATAAATTGAGCAGTAACAGTAACAATTCTCAGGACCAGGCAATTTGTTCAAGAGTGAAGTAAGTCTAGTATGGAGTTGCTGAGTTACTAACTGTAGCATATAAATTATTGCTCTAATAAGACTCTTTGTCCAGAGGAATATAAAACAGAATTGAAGAGATAAAACTCTTGAGAAATGACTCATGCAAAGACTTAGAGAACTACAGAGGGACAAACTGGATAGCTATCAGGAAAATAATTACTATTCTAGAATTAATAGATGATAGATAAATATGAAACATTTTCTAAAGCTCCGCATGGCTTTTATAGATTTTTGGGAGGACTACTGCCTATTTGTGAGGACCACTTTGAAGGTGTTAACAAACATAGATTAATTGATATAACTAACCTGGATCTTCAAAAATCTTTCGGCGAGTTTTAATTCTCCAATATTTGACCCATGTTGTTCTTCCTTTTTCATTCCTTTTATTAATTCTGTTTTTATTAAATGCATTCTTTTCAAGTTAACTATGCCAATGTAATTTCATACTCTACTCTTTATTTTTTTTCAGCTGCTATAGTTTTAACTTAACCAAAAATTGAAAATCAGAGCAAGCTTTGATGCACATTCATAGAAAGCTGTCTAGGTTATTGATCAGCCAATTTGCAGAATTTCCTAAGGTCCTTTCACAATGAAACTCTGATACTGTTCCCTCTTAATTTAATGATAAATGTGTCTCCTGGGAAAATACACAAGTCAATTTTCAGCCTAGTGTTTTTTCTCCTTCAAAATGTAATTAATATCAAGTTAACAAGAAACACTGTAAATTCTCAGAAGCATATGTCCTGTTCAATGCAGAAAAATGCACTGAAGACAGTCAATTTTTATGAAACATGGGCAAAACACTCCTTATATTATTATGAAGAACAATTTTGAAAAAGATAAAAACATTTTTTTTTAAGAAATCCAGAGAAGGAACAGCTTCTAAACACTGGATTTTGATGACCTTCTTCTAATAGCCTTTCCATTTTTCTCCTTTAAGTGAAGAGGTATTAGGAGACATATTTGGACCTAGCCATAGATGATGGTTGTTTATTTTTTTAGTTACTTTTTGAGGAACTACAGGTGTATAAATCAACTAAGAATATAGCTGAGCTAGACAATGTAGCTATGATTGCAGTTCAGAGTTTCATCTGAGATGCAAACTCTGTGTTTTACTTAGGCACAGGATTAAATTCTTTCTCTTTATAACAAAAGAAACAGGCCCCTGTTAGCAGGCCTCTGTTATTCAATTAGAGTATTTGAATTAAATTTGTTTTATGCAAGCAAACACAATTAAACCTTACAAGGACATGTCTCCACAGGTTCATTTACTAGAGCTTTGTTTGTGGAGGACAGAAATTTACCCTTTGAGTGGCATCTGCAGCATTCAGCAGTACCAGATACAGCTCATAACTACCCACATCATTTTATAAAATATTATCAAAATA